>NC_092873.1:186950044-186972544 GCF_028372415.1 Notamacropus eugenii | reverse complement strand
ACCCCGCCCCACTCCACCCTTGCCCGCCCTTAGTTCTGGATGCCTTTTTTCCTGGACTTCAAAACTCTTCTCCCTCCAAGAATCTCTCTCTTCCCCTCTCCTTCTCTCTCTCTCTCTCTCTCTCTCTCTCTCTCTCTCTCTCTCTCTCTCTCTCTCTCTCTCTCTCTCTCTCTCTCTCTCTCTTCCTTTCCCTCTCCCTTTTCCTCTCCTCTGTCTGTTACGAGGAATAAATGGTTCCATGGGAGTTAGGAAACACTGGAGTTGCTAAATTACGATCCACAGTGACTGAAAGGATCCATAGATTATTCCTGAGTCCCGACCTTTCACATTCCGTGGCAGTTAATAATTACCTGATGCAATACGATATGGGGGTGTCCATTGTTCCATTAGTCAAAATTGTAATTGTGAAGCATTTTTCATTATGACTGGTGTAGCTTTAAATTACACTTTTTTTTGATACTTGAAAGATAAAATGTGTTTTGTGTGGGTTATGAGTAGGTTCTCAATAAAAAAAATTTTCTGCTTAGCTTGTTAAAGCTAAGTTCATTCTGCACTGTACAAAGTCTCATTTGCATTATATATGTATGTATATATATATATATGTATATGTATGTGTGTGTGTTTCCAGAGCTTATAAATCACTGGCATATGAGAGTGTAGCCTGGGAAGACTGAGCCGTCCAATCTTTTCTCACTCTCTTTTTCTTTAATCCTTTCCAAACTCTGGATGGAATAGTAGGAGAGCCCAAAGGGAGAAAACCTCTCTGATTTTCTCTTGGCAGGTCTCTCCAAGCTGCCCCAAATTCTTTCAAAAATCAAATTGTAAAAAGAAAAAAAGAAACTCTGGAACGATACTTAATAATCACTGAAAGGGATCAGTAGTAAACATTTGCCCTGCTGAAAAGTTGGAGAGCGATCAGGAGCTGAGTGTTCAGCAAAAGAAGAAAAAAACAAAGGGGAAGGGGAAGATTTCCTACCCCAAGTTCTCTGGAGGAAGATAGCACAGCTGAGTTAGGAGAGCCAGATTCAATAAGGAATTTTATCAGAGCTCTTTATAATGACTGAGCTCTCCAAACTTTCTGTGTAATTGCTGGGTCACTATATCTGCACTAAAATATTGCCCCCTTTTTCATTGAAGTCTCAGCTTTCTAGCCACAGAAACCAGATCTCACTCTCATAGTCTCCTAGTGAATGAAATTTGAATTTCTGCACAAACAACCCTTGGTACAGTCATATGGGGGTGGAGGAGATGTCAATAGTTTGCTGAAGGTATATATGGCAACAAAAGACATTCCCTTAGAAAGGAGAGGAAACAAAAATGTAAAACATTTTTTAAACCTGAATTACATCTAATACTTTGGACAAGTAATATGCAGGTTTAAAGTTTCATGTTTTTGTGCTGTTGTTTGTGGTCTTGTGTGTATATGTGGGAATTGGGGGTAGGGTGAGTAAATTTTTTGTGGGTGCCACTGACTTGGAGAAGTGAAGAACAATTTTTAAAGTATTTTTCAATATTCCAAACAGTGGAAACATGTATTGTACTGTCCTCAAATGCAGCTTTTTCTCTACTGGAAATATGTTTAAGGCCTCTCTATTTCCTTTGGTGCCAGAAGCATTACAATTGATTCACTGTTGTTCAGTGCATATCATATAACAAGTTATATGTCCGAAATCTTCAGATTCAGTTTCACAACTTATGAATAATAAACAACCAAAAAAAAAAAAGGTGAAACCCAGACCAAAGTTATATTTGGATGTAGATGACCTTCCTTTTAATAATACTTTCTTTGAAATGAGTTAACATTAAATAATAATGTTCATTGTCATTATCTACCTTACCTGTTCCCTTACAGGAAAATAGAGAAAAATAGGAAAGAGAGAAGAGAGGACATTATGTTAGAAACCAGAATTCAATGCTTCTGGTGATTACTCTCAGCTCTAAGTGAAATGTATTCAAAGACTTCTCATTGTCAAGAATAAATTCAAGTATCAAGAACTGAAGACTTGTTAATGAATCTAAAATAAAATTCAGTGGAAGTCAAAATGGAACACTTTCTATCTGCCTATCTGAAAAAAATGTCAATAGATCAGCTTAAAAACAACATATTCTAGTTGTCTAGTATTATATCTCTTATTTCATGGGTTTGTAGTATGAGTTAGCTCACATGCTCTGGAAAACAGTGACATGTCATCTAGTTCAGAGATTCTTAACATTTTTTGGTATCTTGGGTCCCAATGTCAACCTGGTGAAGTCCATGAAACCTTTCTTAGAATAATGTTCCTAAATGCTTGAAACAAAATACATGTGATTACAAAGGAAGCAAATTCTGTTGAAATATTTATTCAAATTCTTTATAAATTCACTGATCCCAGATTAAGAACCGCTGAGTAGAAGATAGGAGATTGAACTTGCATTCAGGAAGATGAATTCAAATCCTTCCTTAGACACTTACAAGCCATATGACTCTGATCAAGTCACTCAGTCATTTGTACCTTAGTCGACTCATACGTAAAATAATGGGGTTTTATTCAGTGGCCTTTAAGAACCCTTTCAGCTTTCATCTGTGCTCTTAGATTGCAAACTCCTTCAGAGAAGGGACTGTGTTTCATGTTTCTTTGAATCACTGAATCTAGAATACAGCAAATCAAACTGATGGCTCTGGGTTGTTATCTGCTGTCATGTACACCTCCTAATTCTGCCCTTCTCACACAGCTGGTGAGACGAAAAAGTCATTCAGGGATGCAGTTGGTGAGAAAAAAAAATGAAGAAAACTTCCAAATGACCCTTTTAAAAGATCTGAAGCTCTTATACACACAATCAACCCATAAATCCCTTTCCCCTATTATAAAGGCAATGTAGGTCTAGGACTATTCTGCTTTCCATGTTCTTGCCCATCCAATTTCTTTCTTTTAATTTAATGTGACTCATATTAATGTGTTGTTTTATTGAGATCACACAGTGTATGAAGTATTAAACTCCCAAAGATACCTGTGGGCTCCAAAGACCCTAGAGATTGTACTGATTCATTCTACCCTTTCCCACTGTACCTTACGGTGATTTACACAAAGACATCAAGTAACTGTTTAATTAATTACTTTTTCAGTTAACTATATGCACCAATTTTTAATGCGTTTATTAGATGAACTGTCAATAATTAAGAGATTAAGTCTATGAGGTAGAGGTTAGTTGTGCAATGCTTAAATTACCAGTAATTAGACTCCTGAGTCTCTCTTAAGCAATAAACTTATAAATAATCAGATGTGTGTGTTTGTATGTGTGTGTGTGTATGTATGTACGTATGGTTCAAAAAACATTGGGCTGATTGACCACTGACATAGCTATCTATTGACTAGTGATATTACATTTAAGACCTGTGTTAGAAGTCATTTAGCAGAAAAACACAATTGGCTGGACATTAGAGTAAGTACATGAGGGAGAATATTGTAAGATGAGACTGGAAAGGTAAGTTGCATCCAGACTGTAGAAAACTGAATGACAAGCTAAGGAGTATGGGTTTTATTTGGGAGAAAATGTGGAATCAGCAGAGGTTTTTGAGCAATGGGGAATAAGATGATCAGACCTATGCATTATTATAATGGTCACTTCAATACTGGAAATATCTGTGATTTTATTAATGTTGGAATCCCCTCAGCAAAGATTAATATGATAGATACTTCTGCAACCTAGTAAATGATTCTTCAGAGTTATTTTGCTCCCTCTCCCCCCAAAAAAGTTATCATCCTCTTGGCCAAAATGGCAGAGAGGCTTTAAATTCAGATAAATGAATCTTCAACAGACATACAGTATATCATTGCATAGAAGTTGATGTCTTTCTAGCTTGGTAAAACCTGTTAGAGTTTTTATATTCCACTGATACAGCCTTTATATTCCACTGATACACTGATGAGCCATTACAGGTTCATCTCGATGCCAAGATGAGGTGAGGGAGAACTTTAGTGTGAGAATAATAATAGCTTATATTTATATAGAACTGAGATTTATTGTGTTTTCTCTTCACTGGCAACCCTTTAAGGTAGGTAGCATATCCAGAGTCACACAGTCCAGTTGAATGAAGACCATGCTTTTTGTTTGCACTATGAAAATTCATATTGTAGTGAGTTCTAGAATGGATCAGAAGATCAAAGGATTTTGAGTTGCAAGGGGCCTTAGAGGCCATCTGGTTGACACTGCCCCCCCCATTTACAGGAAACTGAGGCTCAGAGAGGATAACGGGGAGATCAGTCAGAATGTCATTGCAGTAGTACAACTGAGAAATAACAAGGCCTTAACTAGATAGTGGCAGGGGAAGTAGAAGAAAAAGAGGGACAGAATTTGGCAACTGAGTGGATTGTGATAAAAGGCAAGGGAAGGAGTCAAAGATGATTCCAAGATTACAAACATCTTTGCCTAAGAGAATGGTGGTGCCACTGAATATAAGAATAGATTTCAACAACCAAAAGTTAAATTTCAAATCTCATTCTAACCAAGTGACCTATAGCAGGATTACTACTGTACAATTATGACATTGAAGTTATAGGTTAAATTCAAGCATCTATGATAAAAATCCAAACTTTTACATCAGATAAATTATGTTATTATTAGAACTACAAAAAAAAGTTCTTCACATATAAAAAGGATTCTTAAAAGAGTTCTTTTAAATAATGAGTTCCTGTACTACAGGTAAGATTAGGTTAAATTTATTTTTTTTTGAATTTCTGGAAACAACTTTTCAGGAACATCTTTATTACTTAAAAAAAGCACATCTGTAAGTGCAACAAAAGAGTTCTTTACAATTATAACAGTTCTTATCCATTCAGAGTAAGTATTCTCAATCTCTTTTTGTGTTACAGATTTCTTTGGGATGGTGGTGAAGATTATAGATCCTTTCTGACTTCTTTTTAAATCTATAAAATAAAACATGTAAGACCGCAAAAGGAAACTAATTATATTGAAATAGTTATCAAAACGTGTTTTAAAATTTTCGTTTATCTGAGGTTAAGAATTACTGATTACAGGGAGAGTTCAATTTCCAATTTTCAGTCAAAACCTAACTCTAAGCTAAATAGAAAAAAAATCTAATCTAGAGTCTCTAGTTCATAAGACTGGAGATAAGGAAGCAAGTCATTGTCTAGGGTATCATTTAGCACAGACACTGAAGCAGACATTTACTAAATGGTACCCCAATGCCCAATGCCTAAAAGACAGAAGACTACTTCCAAATATTTGCCCTAGGATCTTAATTTGCAGGTGGCAAGGAAATAATGCTGGAGAAAGCTGTTTGCCAATTATATAAACAAATGTAGGAACAGCCAGAACAATTATGTGATGTATCTCTCTCTCTCTGTCTCTCTCTCTCTCTGTCTCTCTCTCTCTCTGTCTCTCTCTCTGTCTCTCTCTCTCTCTCTGTCTCTCTCTCTCTCTGTCTGTCTCTCTCTCTCTCTCTCTCTCTCTCTCCATTTCTATCCTCCTCTCCTTCCACCCCCTCTCTCTCCCTTTCTTTCTCCCCTTCCTTCCCTTTCTCTCTCCTTCTTCCTGTCTCCCCTTCTCTCTTTTCTCTTTCTCTCTCATTGTCTCTCTTTCTCTTCCTTCTCCTTCTTCTTCTCTCTTTCTCTCTCTCCCCCTCTCCTCCCTCTCTGTTCCTCTCTCTCTCACACAGACACACAGACGCAACACACACAACATGCACACACATGCACAAGTTACTTTTCTTGTTATCTTTCCAATTAACTGTTATTAACATGAAACCAGTTTAAATGGTGTGTTTATTTGTCAATGTGGTTGATAGAACTAGCCAAACCAGGTAACTCAGGCAAAAAAAAATACCTCAAAGGGCTGGTTTATCCTCTTTGATTGTCACTTTTGATCAAGCTACACTTCACTTGATGCTATGTAGATATAATCTTAGTCTTAGACTAGAATTATATGTACTTTAGATGTCACTAACCAAGTGACTTAGAAATTATTAAATCTGTGACAACCCAATTCTCTTAGACCTGGGGAGATAAAATGACACATTCCTTCTTTTTTAAAAAATGCATTGAAACATTTTGTTTTGACATAACAAACACTTCCCAACAAAACTCCAAACAAATCTGCCTTCAAAGAACATTCCCCCAAAACAGTCAAGCAAAACCACTCAGATAGTACATATCACTTTCCAGTTTTGTAATTTTAGATTATTAACAGAAAGGAAGGATGTGTTCTTTAACTTTGTTGCTAAATTAATCACTCACCCTGGCCACCAACACTGCCCATTTTATTTGGGCTGTCTTAGTGACTCTCAGCAGCATATTCCTTCTAGAGAATTTCTATACAAAAGACATTAGAAAGGTAAAAATTTAATTATTCCTCCTTTTCTTCATCTTCATTCTTCATCCTCTTCCTCCCTTCCTTCGCCTTCTTGGCACCACATCCATACAATGTAAAAACATCCATCGTAAAACACCAATGTCTTTGAATGTAGCATTCTATACTTTCATACCCTTGAACTATCGCAGCATTCAATAAATAATTACATGAAATTGATATCTATGTTTTGACCCACCTCCTTTGAGAAACATTAAGTACAATGAGGCATTTTTCAATCACAGAAAATTTGTCTTCAATACGCTGTTGGGGCATAAGTTGTCTCTTTATTATGTCCCAGAGGGAGGACATTGACTGGAAAAGATTCTACAGTTTAACTATGGAAAGACATTATACATTTCAGCCAAAGAATAAAAGCTATGTACATAAATTAAGGTTTCCATAATAGATGTTTGGACAAATTGTGTGCCTTTGTGCTGGTTTAAAAAAATTCCCACTGAAACTATTAAATCTGTGGTCCAGATGCCTGAGAGGATATCCTGAATGAACAAAAGTCATTCATTTTAGTGTGTAAAGTCAATGGGATTTTGTTTACTGTAGACTTTTCATTAGCATGAATGCTCTTCTTTGGGGAATGTTGAAATATTATATAGTGATTTAGTCTGGTCTGACATCAAAATTTGAACAATCATTTACATAACATTTCATATTTGGAAAGTAACTGTAAGTATATTAGAGTAATTTCCAAAGATCAGAAAATTCTGAATTGTACAGGCGTTAAACCATGCAGTTAAAATTCTGACTGACCTGGAAATTAATACTAATGGACTTATTTGTAGTATCTGAATGTGTGTGTATGTGTGTGTGTGTGTGTGTGTGTGTGTGTGTGTGTGTGTGTACACCTTTGTACAGACAGTTTAAATGGCTATCCAGAATGTTTCAAGAACAGAATGCTAAGAACATCTTTTTAAAACACCATAACATTTCAACTCCTATTGAAAAAAATTAGAATGTACTACTACCCTCATTCTAGGAGCATGTCTGCAAGCAGCAAAAGCCCACTTTGCGTTCTAAGATAGCACTGCACAACACTGAGTCAGTGAATTAGCACTGTCTAGGTTAAATCTCAACTAACATACAAAAAACTAAGATACCAAAGATCTTTCCCACTTAAAAGTAATAACTAAAAAACATCTTCCTATATTTTTCAGCTGGGGTCCAGCTTTTCCTACTCCTGACCACTACTTCCTTTCTTGCTAGTTCCAGGTCCCCGCACCTTGAGCCACTGAGAGCAATTGAAATGAGGCTGCAGAAGATGGAATAATCTGGCATATATAGTGCTTAGAATTTTCTCTGATCCACAATACAGTTTGTGTTGGGAAAACTGTTCTTGAGGTTTATCTCACTCCTATTGACTTAGTTCCCCATTTAGAAAGTCCAAAATATCTCTTCACTGGTCAGAGAGGAAGGTTTCTAACAGTTCCATACTTAGCATATAGGTCATAATATGTTCATCCTCCCCCCCCTCAAAAAAAAATATATATATATGAAAAGAAAATGAAACAATTACCTTATGGTAACACCAAACTCTATAATGAGTATTTCTCAGACTCATTTATAGTTTAACATGGGCTCAGGAAACCCTCAGTAGGTTGTGGGGTGTTGGAACAATCATAGCAAATACAAATAAGACTTGAGCCCCCATCCAAGACAATCTCTACCAATGGATGGGGCAGAAATCCTATATCAAATTCCTCCCTTGGCTAGATTGTAAGTCCCTTGAGAAAGAGACTGTTCCACTTTTGTCTTTGGATCTGCAAAGCCTGGCACAGTGACTGGCACATAGTAGGTATTTAATAAATACTGACTGATTAATTGGAACAGAATAGCCAAGTAAATAATAGAGAAAAGTCAAACAATAAAATCATACTTTGCAGATCCCATACACAAAAAGATACTGTCTTTTACAGATTCTCACAGTTTGGGGAGAGGTGAACATTCCTAAGGCAATCTGTACTGTGAGGTAGATTACCTTCATAAGTAGAGTTCTTTTCTCCAGCAACCTGCTGTTCATCACTGCCACCAAGCACTGCTTATAGACCTCTAAGCATGGTTCTCTAGTCCTTTTTCCTGATGTCATCGCTTTCACTTCAGCAGTCGTCATTATCCACTGTAGCACCATCTTCTTACATAGTTCTCTGCTTCCTCAATTGCTTTTTGTTGTTTATCTGTCAAACCCCTACTGCCATCTTCTGGAGCTACAATTCTAGTCATCTTTTACTGTGTTTAATTCTTCCAAGAAGTATTATTATCTCTCTATGGTGAAACTAGGTTGGGCCAACATGTTAGGGACCAGTCAACATTTTTTCCATTCCTTGATTAGAAAAGTTTTACCACATCAGGTAGACACACAAAAGGGTCACTTAGGCAGCTATTAAGAACTTTTCTTCTTACCTCATCTCTGCCCTTCTCCCCCTTCACTTAACAGGAAATTCCTCTATCATCATTCATATTTGGCTTAGAACAAGCAAATTCTCATCAATTCCTAACTTGACTGGTATCTAGTGCCCAGGTCATGAAAATTACCTTAATGCTATGATAAGCCTCAACTTAGCAACACTGGGAGTGGAGGAGAGTGAAGGGAAGAGGCAGAGCTGGAAACATTTACTCTAACCTTTGATGATTTACTATCTTGAAGAGTGTCACAGTTATCATCCTGCATTAAAATTATGACTGTATGTGTAGCAAGGATTAGACTAGATCATACTCCATGAAGAATACATTGGGGTTTATCTAAAGGTTCCACCCTGGCAAAAAATTGAAAATTGAGGGGATGCCCATTAACTGGAGAGTGGTTGAACAAATTTAATGAAATACTATTGTGCAACAAGAAATTATGAGCAGGAAGATTTCAGAAAAACTCAGACATGTATGAACTGATGCAAAGTGAAATGAGCATAACCAGGAAAACACTGTACACAGTAACAGCAGTATTGTGTAATGATCAACTATGAATAACCTACCTCTTCCCAGCAATACAATGATCCAAGACAATTACAAAGTTCCTTCTTATTTCTCCTGGATTAATTGCACCTTCCAGGAAATGGTCTCAGTTGATGAAGCAATTCATGGCTGGGTTAGGTCAAGTAGGTCACTTGGCTGCTGTGCTAGCCCTTCACCAAACTCAGCATCTGCTGCCATTGGCTCCAAGACTGACTTTTTGTCATCAAGGCCTTGGATGGCTCTGATATATCTCAGTAATTCACTGGCTACTTGTATTCTTTCCCCTTCAAGTACTCATTTACCTAAGATTAGGGGAAAAAACAAACACAAAAGAAACAGGACCAATGTACTCACGAACACAGGGAGGCTGTCTGGAGAACAAGGTCACTGTTGCCCCTCCTCCCACTCACAGCAGTCCTCACTGAAAAGCCAAAAACCACTAAGAAGATGTGCAAGTGGGGCCAAAGGATAGGCATATTGATCCTTTTATTTGTAAACAGCTCCAACTCCTTGGCCAGTTAGAAGACTATTCTTCACCACATAGTATAAACCTTATAACAATAATGGACGAAAGGAAGCAGAGGTTATCCATGCCACCTCTGAATTACAGAAGTAGGCCTACCCCAAGCTTCCACGCACTTGACTGGAATACTGAAGTAACAGCTGAAAATGCTTTGGGGATGGGAGGTGGAGGGTAAATATAATCATTTATTTTGTGTGGAAGAATGAATATCTATGTCTTATCTACCTTGTAGGTTAAATACATTTCTTGTATCTTTTAGAGATTAGTCTTAAGCCTACAGAGGCAGCTAGGTGGCCGCTTGGAGTTCAAAACTGGCCTCAGATACCTACTAACTGTGTGACCCTGGGCAAGTCACTTAACCTCTGTTTGTCTTAATCCACTAGAAAAGGAAATGGCAAACCATTCTAGTGACTTTGCCAAGAAAACTCCATGGACAATATAGTCCATGGGGTTATGAGAGGTTGAACACAACCAAACAACAAGATTTAGTCAAAACTAAGCTTGAAGTGATTGTTTCCTTCTGAAGTCCTGGACAAGAGACATCAAAAGCAGAAAACAACAAGAAAGAGCAAAATCCTTTTCTTTAGAGTCCAAGTTTGCCTGGGATTGAAGATGGTCAATGAGAGCCCAAAGTTGAGGTCCTTAATAGGAGAGAGCAACATTCTCAGGACCCAGTGATTCTATTGTTAGACATATCTTAGATGCAGAAGTAGAGAGTATAAGGAGCTATATGCAAAATGTGTATGGAGCCTACGTTGTACTGACATGAGCTTATTTTCTTTTCATTTTGTATCTTTCTCATAAGGAAGAATGGGAGGGCAAGTGTCTAAGTGAAATTTCTTAAATTTTAACCATAAAAGTGTATATCCTAGTGTTTATCATTACTGATTTTAAACCACATTTCTTTGCTTAAGCAAAAAAAAAAAATGTAGTAAAGTAAATAGAAAAAATGCTGGAGTTGGAGACAAAGGACCTGCATTCTAGTTTGGACATTGTATGGTCACTTAACCTCTCTGAGCCTTAACTTCCTCACATGTTAAATGGGATGATACATGCCTAGCCTACTTCACAGGCTTGTAAAGAAAGTACTTTGTGTGTTACAAAGTACTATATAAATTGAGCTATGACTATTCATCAAAAAAAATTATCAGATTATCACTAAATAACGGAAACAGTGGAGGAGGTAAAAACAAAGCTGGATCTAATAATATAAGATTCAGTAATAAACTAGACACTAAGAGTTCTGAGTTTTATTTCATGATTCATTTTTCACTAGTGACTAGTCTTTGGGTAGAAATGTAACCTTGCTATGATTCAACATCGCCACCTGCAAAATTAAATGGTTACACTGTCTAATCTCAAAGGATATTTGGAAGATGAATAAAGCAATGGCTATAAATATCTATAACTTCCTCCGCTGGAGAAACTACGGAAATATCAATGTAATTTTCTGTTTTAAAGCAAATGGGAAAATAGGAAAGGAAACAAGAAAACACTCTATGGATCTTGGTTCTTGTTTTTTGAAACTCAACCATGGGATATAAAAAGGCTTTCATGAAAAGTTATATATCTAGAAATCAAATTCTTATTTCAAGATGTATTTGCTACATACTATAAATTGTATATTATGCCATAGGAAATGGAAAAACATAAGAGTACAATAAAAATGCTTACTATCTGCTCAGCATTGTACTAAGTCCTGGGGATACAAATAGAAATTAAAACAGTCCTTGCTTTAACAAACTCTCACATTCTAATTGTGACAATATATAGAAAAGGATTCATGCTCAGTTTAGCTCATACCAAATGGAAAAGTCAGGTAGTACATAAGATGGGAGATTAGCAGCATAGATGGTAAGACCCAGAGGATCTTGGGAGAGCAATGGCAGGGCACGTGGCAGATCCCTCATCAAAAGAATAGCATGTTCCAGGGTTAGAGTGGAGTTCTAGGATATCTTGAGGTGAGGTAGAGATCTGGAGGTTGGCATCTAGCTAATGATGATTGTTATTTCAAGTATCATTACTATTAAGCTTTTAATTATCCCAAATTTGACTTGCTTGCAAATTTCTTTGAAATGCAGCCACCAAGTTTTGTTCTGGAGGACTGATAACAAAACACATTTCACTGCTCTCAGGCAAGATGGGGTGGTGTATAGCTATAGAATATTGAAAATCTTATTACATGCAATTGTTTGTTGGTTGTGCTTAACTATTTTTCTTTGTGCTCTCCCTCTGGAAGATCCCCATGTTTCTGCAGTATTGTGGGGGCCATGTACTCTCTTTACTCTGTAACAGAGAGTCTATGTGTTATTTCATGTCCCAGAAGGTGCTAGACTTTCTGTTCCAGAATGCTATGCATAGGCTCAGCAACACACAAGTTTTGAAAAGGAAAGGCTGCAAAAAAAAAAATCTCAGGAAGAGAAGTTGATGAGCAGCAGGAAGATTAAAGCAGGGAAAATAGAAGAAAAAAGTGGAAAGATGAATAAAATTGGGAGAATGAAAAGCACAGATGAAGAACTGGGAGGCTGCTGCATAGCTGCAGATAATTCCTACCTCTGTTAACAGATTGATGCAGCAATGCTTTGAAAACATGGAGACTTTACCACTCCAATAAAGGAAAGCAATGGTTTGTAGACTATGAGGCTCCAGTGCTTCAGGCTAAGATACTTTTGTCTAGGCATCGAATCCTTAACATTCATCTACCCATAGTCTAGGGAAAGAAAAGGTATGAATTCAAATCCTCCCATTACAAGAGGTATAAAAAACATTGTTTGGGGAAATAGATGATAAATCAAGCTTTCTTCTTGATGTAACCATTTATTGTTTTTCTTGCATCCTATCTTAACCAAACTTCCTTTTGCCTTACCATAGCCTCATGCGACTATATTATAGTCAGTTATAAGAAGAGTCAGAGGAAAATGATGGCTCATGAAGAGTAGTTAAATAGAAGATATATCCAAACAGATTCCAAGAATCAAAAGGGAACTAGAACCATCTCTTATGTAGGGCTTCACCCAGGATCTGTTTTATTTTTTTGCTTTTGCTCATGGTTCTAATCCCACTACTGGTTGATAACCTGAACTGGTTCTCCTTCTTAGGCAGCCTGGAGGCCAACCTCACCCTCCTCTCTCAGAAGTTTGCCATATTGTTGCCAGATATCCAAACAGCTTTAGCCGCACTGCAGCTCAGAACTCCCAAACTTAAGAGTTCCATTAGCCTACACATTCTTGGTAGTAGGATTTACAGGCATATATCATCACACGCAGTTTAATTTTCTTTTTAAAGCAAGGTTGTTTTCAGTATTGGATCAATGTGAAGTAATGCAAGGATCTAGTGCAAATGTCCTCTTCTTTTCCCCCTAGGCCATAATCTACACTCAAAGGTTTAGGTTTGGTTATTTTTAAATCCCTAATGAAATACTGATTAGATCAATGGTTTTATTATAACTATTATACTGCTATGTGTCAATATGCCATTGAAATTTTTGGTGTAATTGAAGTGTCAATATTGACCTGATTACATGTTTGAATAGTCACAATGGCTATATAGTTATTGGAAAATTAGTGTTCCTTCATGGGACTTGACCTGTACCAAAGGACTATTGATTTGGGGAACACCTACTGACTGTGATAATGATGTTATTTTTAGGCATTATGCCCTTCCAAGGACACTTTGCACAGATTTAAACATAGGCCAGTGGACAAAAAAGCAATAGCTGTGGTATGCAAATTTCCTGAAACATTAGTACTGTCTAGAATTCCCAGTTTCCTGTTAATGAGATTGTAGTACTTTGACGCTTATTTAGGGAACTCCCTACACCGGGAGTTTGGGTAAGTTTGAGCAAGTTTGCATCCTTCCTCGTAAGAGAAGAGGGGGCAAGAGAAGGGATTTATTAAGTACCTATTAAGTAAACTAGTAGGAAGAATGACACCTGTAGCATCTTTTGTTCTTGAAGCAGTGCTAACATCTTTGGTAGCTAAAGAGAGAGTAGTGATAATTAAGAATAGAGTACAGATAAATAGTAAGTCTATGGGTTCAAAGGAAAAGACTCAATATAGGAAGTTTTAGTGCTTGTTGAGAGATGGAGAGGAATAATCCCATCCATCAAATGAGGAACCTTTTGAGTTCTGGCTAGCTAGATATAATCAAGAAGATAGCAGTCAGGAAGAAAAGCCAGAAATGCAGAAGACAGATCCTGACTGCCTCCCAGACTTCTCAAGCATGAGCCACTGAGTCCAAAGGAAACACTGCTTCAGATCAACCATATTCCATTGCAGAAGCTCAGTCTTCTGGGAACTGGAACAGTGGACAGAGTGACTCCCCCTTGGAGGAACAAAGGAACTTGGGACCATGAGTCAAAGCAGTCCAATTCAGAAATTGTGCCAAGAGAATGCAACTAAAAAGGTAAGATCCTACTCTGTTCTTGCTATGGAACAAATGAATAGGTGTATTGCATGAGTGCATTCAAGAAAACACGAAAGCATACAGAATCAATTAGGTAGAAGTTTAATGTCTATCAGATGGGTGCTAAGAAATGGAGATAGAATTAGGTAGGTGTCTAAGGCCACAAGAACCTTATCCTTGACCCAATAACATTTTCAGGGTCCATTCTAACTAAAAAGGGTCAGAGACAGGAACCATGCAAGATCCCAATAACCTTATCCTTGACTCACCAATATTTTGTGTCACAATATCATTGTAACTAGAATCATAGAATCCTGGGTAGCAATGACGTGTTTTAAGACAAAGCCTGATAAACAAACAGACAGTAGAGTAGGAAGAAATAGGAAATCTTCAGCACTCTCCCGCAATCTCTCCAGCAAAGATTGAGGAAGAGTATCAAACCATATAGTGATCAGAAAATCCAAAGAGAAACCACAGGGGATCTTTTTTCCAGCCCTGGTCAGCACAGGAAGAATCTATAAAGCTCATACCAATAGGGCAGCTGTCAGACTTCTCCCTAAAACATATCACTTAGTTTAAGACTTATTGAACTTCCTAAAAGTTATGACCAAAAAAAAAAAAAAGAGTCTAAATACCATATTTCAAAAAAGAATCATTAATGAAAGCTGTCCAGACTTACTAGAAACAGAAAGTAAAGTGAAAATGCAAAGAATCTATGGGTCAATTCTGGAAAGAAACGCCAAAATGAAAATTCCCAAAATTATTATAGAAAAAAGCTAGAGTTTCCAGATGAAATTAAAACCTTTCAGGGATCTAGAAAGAGTGATTTTATATACTAAGGAGCTACCAAGAATATCACATGAGATTTGGTTATCATCTTAAAGAAGAGAACTTGGAACATTATACTCCAAAAGGCAAAAGATAAAGATTTGTATAACCAGTTATAAATGATTTCTAAATATTCCTGATGAAAAGATCAGAACTGAGTAGAAACTGAAATGCCAATACAGGAATCAAGAGAAACAAAGAAGGTCCTCTGTACTTCTTAAAAAAAAAAAAAGAAAGAAAACAACCCATTTAATCAATAAAGACACATTCTCACATTTCCCATAACCAAAACATGTATGTCTCACAGTGCATCTCAAGTCCATCACGTCTCTCTAAGTATGTGCTAGCATGATTCATCGTTGGTCCTCGGAACCATGTTTGCTTAGTAAATTGGTCAGAGCCCTTAAGTCTTTCAAAGTTTTTTGCTGTTGTATAAATTATTTTATCGATATTAATTCATTTTTTAGGGTTCCTTTGAGCATAATGAGTTTTACCTGTTTGTCTCTTTGGCTTTTGCCTTGTCTAAGATCATGATTACTACCCTTGTTTTTCTAAGTTAAGCTGAAGCATAACAGATTTGGTTCTAGTCTCTTTTTTTAGGGATAGGGTCTCCCTCTGTTTAAATAAATGGGAAAAGAACAGAAGGAAAGCCAGAAGGAATCACAGACAAGCAGGACAACTTTGATAGTTACATGTTGAATTTATTATATACTTATAAATAAAAGTAGGTTCTGCATAATAGATTCCCACTTTTACATACAATTCCCTCCTGTTCTGTAATGTATATGGAAATGCTCGTTTTATTTGGTGTTTGTTAAATTCAGAATTTTTTTTTTAAAAAAAAGAAAAGAATTGAAAATGCAGAGTGTCCCACAATACTGAAGAGAAAATTCAAAGTTGAATTATATTGCAGCCATCTTAGGAAGACATTCACCACATAAACTGCTACAGTCTGTACAAGTATAGACTAAGCCTTTGTGAGCTGAGTGAGGAGGACTGCCTATATCTGTATTATATAATTGTGAGTTTGAAGCTCCCTAGTATGTTGTTAACAAGAAACACATAGACGTAAAGATTTACACAGAATTTAAAAAGAATCTGGAGCAAAATGGATGCAATAGGAAAGTAGACTCTATGGATCTGACATGCCCGGATCTAATGGACATCTCTGGAGTATTAGTATTGATTGACCAATCACAGGCAGGTGGCCACTAGGTGGCATAGTGAATAGACAACTGGACTTGGAGATAAGAAGGCCTGAGTTCAAATCCTGTTATAGATTTTTACCAGCATTGTGGCCACAGGCAAGTTGCTCAGTTTACTCATTTTTAAAAGGGAAATATTAATAGAATCTACCATACCAGATTGCTGTGAGGATCAAATAAGATAATACATAAAACCCTTTGCAAACCCTGAAATACTGTATAAATACTACTTACTGTTATTACTACAGCCTATTCAACGTACCCTATGGCATAATGGATAGTGAGCTGACCATGAAGACCTGGGTTCAAGTCCTGCATCTGACATATATTGTCTATGTGAGCCTGGGCAGTCACTTAACCTTTCAGTGCTCTAGGTAACTTCCTAAGAGTATAAGTTGCAGCTAATGTGCTGATCTGCATTGGTGGTAACAACAACAATTTCCAATCATATAGTGCTTGGTAGAGGTAGTATAGTGTTTGGTATAGTGCTTTGCTCACCTTGGAGTTCCCTACATCAGTGAAATCAAAAATCTAATCTCTATCCCCATTCAAAGTACTGGCAGAGTACTGCAGACAGCAAATTGGGTTTGAATATCTCAACAATCTAAAAATCCATGCCTCTCGTGGGGAAGTGTATAAAAAAGACAAAGGCTATTGATGGCAAAAAGCATCAAAGGCATACTGTACCCATCACCTGCTGTGGAGGAGTTCAACCTCAGTGATTCTGCAGTGCCTGAGAAATGAAGGATCATTTGAGAAAGAAACTGCTCAAAAAATGACTATGAGCTCATTACATCAGTGGGATCTGAGGAGTGCTCAAAGAGTAACCATTGCATCTCCACAACTGAACTTTTCTTGAGTGGTCATGGAAAATTCCCCTCTCTGAGAAGGAAAACCAATGAACCATATGAAAGAACTATTAGTTGACAGCAATTAGGGTGAAGTCCTAAAATCTGTACCCCTTACTTACAGCATAGAAGACTGGAAAGGTTCATGTATGTTTGACTTATTGAATATTAAATAAGGGAACCTAAACAGATTAGTAGAGTTAATCAATCAATAAGCATTTATGAATAAAATCAATGGACTGGATACTGTGCTAAACTCTAGAGATACAAAATCAAAAGTGAAACAGTCTCAAGGAACTTGCATCCCATAGAAGAAGACAACATACATACATACAGTATTAATGTACATAGAATACTACATCATGAGTTTGAGTTACCCTGGTCTAAGCTGCTGAATAGCCAGTGATTTTTAGTGTTAGGCTTACAAAGTGAATATTCTTAATTGATAGAAGACATGGAGAAAAGAGGCTTCCTCTAATCAATATTATTTTCCCAGCTTAAGTACAAGCCCTAAGGGATTTCTGGGGACCCATCATTTTCTAATGGTTCCCAAAGAAGATGGCTATTGATTTGAATTATTTTGAAGCACTGGCACAACTAGATAAGGTATATCTGACTTCTAAGTGTTAGTAGTCCTGGTTCTGATTGAGTCTACTAGAAAGTTATGTTTAATCTACACACACATACACACACACACACACACACACACACACACATACATACATACACATTGACAAGGTAGTTTGGGGAAGGGGTATTTTAGCAGCTGGGATAGGGAGAAAAGTGGAAAGACCCAATGAGGAAGAACATGGAACTTGATTTGAGTCTTGAAAGAATCCAAGGATTCCAAGAGATGTGAAAAAGAAATCTATTCCAGAAATGGAGGACAATTAATAAGAAGGCAGGAAGATATCATATGTAAGGGACAGTAAGTACACTAGTACAGTTGGAATGCAGGGAAAGAAAAACAGATTGGCAAGGTAATTATATTAATATATAATTATTAATTGCATAAAATTATATATTATTATATAAAATATAGATTATGAAGAGTTTCAAATTCAAACTGAAGAATTTATTTCTTATCCTAATGCAACAGTAAGATCCTATTGCTTGCTGAATGACATGGACAGGTCTAAGTTTTAGGAAAATCACTCTGGCAAGCTAAGATGGATTGGAGTGGGATGAGATTTGAGTCAGGGAAATCAATTAGAAGTCTTATAATAATAGAGTTCAGCAGTCCAGATGAGAGTTGATAAGTGACTTACCTAAGGTAGTGGCTATCAGTGGAGAGTATGGATGGAGATAAAAATGACAAAATTTGGCAACTGATAGCATATGTGGGGTACACAAGCAAACTAGAAGATTATACCAAAATTGCAATCTTACTGGAAGGATTGTAATGCCCTCAACAGGGAGATATATATGGTGTATCTGTATATATATGCATATGTGTATCTATATGCATATAGATGCATACACATATATATATGTATGAATGTATGTATATATATATATATACATATATATATTAGGGGAGTTTGAGGAGAAATATAATGTTTTGTATATGTTGAGATTGAGATGGTTCTAGTATATCCCATATGAAATATTCAGTAAGAATCAGGTAATACAGACATGAAGCTCAAGAGAGAGACTGGGTAGATATGTAGATCTGGGAGACATTTCTATAGGAATGGGTCATTGAACCCATAGAAACTGACAAGGCCATGAAGAGAGGTAATTTATAAAGAAAGGAAGAGGGTGGAGGACAGAGCCTTCATTTGTGGTTATGACATGAATGATAAGTCAGAAGATGTCAATATGAAGAGGTCATTTGACAAGCTCCAATTCTGAGGATCTTTTACGAAGTACTTGGACCACATGGCATTGAAGTAGGAAGTGAGTACTGTCCTTGAGAAGAAAAAAAGCACTTCTTGGATTTGGTGGATACTATCAGAAACTGGTAGAGAAATATATCCCCTTTGCTAAATCACTCAATTTCTCACTTGGGGGTATGCACCTGAAAAAGAACCAGAAATAGAAGAGTAAAAAGAGACACTCTGATCTGAACTCTCATACAATTTGGTGATTGTTAGGATGAGAAATGTGAGCAGCCCTTCAAGGATTTGGTAAAGTGCCTCTTGCCTAACCAGTTATTGGCTTATGCAGATTCACTCAAGCTCTTTGTGTAACACATGGATGACAAAGAGGGTTTGGAAGCAGTTGTACAGCAGGAAAGCAATGGTCACTAGAAACCTGTTGCATTTGCAAGTAAAGGACACCATGACAAGGAAGCTCATTATCCCTTGCACAAATTGGAGTTTTTGGCTTTGAAGTATATTGTCACATATGCGAACCAATTTTAAGGATGGAAAGACAACAACCTATTCACATATTCTGACTAACACTAATTTGGGTGATATTTGCCATAGATGAGTCAGAGCACTAACTAACTTTGAACTCAACATGCTAGGCATAGCCAGCATGGATGAAGAGACCTCATCGTCCTTTAAGGCCTATATGTCCTAAGCCATCGAAAGGGTGATTTGTGTATAGACTTTTAATATCTGGAAGTAAATCAAAGAATATGAACAATATCCTAGGGATGAAAGACCATTTCACCATTTATGTGTAGGCCTATTCAACCAGGAAACAGAAGGCTTCTACGAATGCCAAGGCGTTATGGGAGAAGCATCTCTATATATGAATGCCTATTAGGATCCACCCCTACCACAGCTGAGACTTTGAGAATAAGCTACTCAAGGAGGTGCTGGCAGGACTCAAGAAGTCTACAAATATACCATGCCATATTTAAGAAGAACCAGAGTTCAGCATTTTAATTACACATTGCTGAGCATCCTAGAAACCATGACACCTGAACAGAAACTCAGTTGACTCAGTGAAGTCAGTATATGGCTTGATTCGTACATGCATGTGTAACAATATAGGCTTTGGGACTCATTCTCCCAACCCCTATTAATCCTAGCAGATCAGGTCCCCAGAGCTCACCTCCAATTATGTCCCTCCCAAGGTTCTAGGAGAAGCCGAGGGGTGGGAGGATTAATAGATAAATATATAGTGTATATATAATATAGAAATATAGAGAGAAATATCAAAATATAGAATTATATAACTATAATTATCAGTGGATATTCACAAGCCATCTTGACTCTATTAGCTTTTAGTTAGTGTTATTTATTAAAGTAGTAACCAGAAAAGCGCGCAGGTCAATCATGAAGTGAGAAAATGATACACCCAGCAGACAAACTAGAATAACTAGAGGAAACTATTCAATATTCAGGGTAGAGCCTCTATGAAATACAGGTCTTAGTATAGTTTTAAGTTATTAAAGCTTACAGTATAGGGTAGCAATATTAACTATCCCACAAAATGATCACCTAGATTGGTCCTCCAAAATTACATTTGTCTAATTTGTCTTGATAGCTTAGACTCAAAACTTCACTAAGACTTTTGGGACACCCTGTATTTTTTGGGGGGAAAAACAACATAGCCAAGACTCACAAAGGATGAGAAGGATTGCATGGGTTTCAATCAGTAGACCCAAGTATCATATTATAAGTGGTAGACACATGATAGATGTTCAATAAATACTTGTTGATTTCACTGTACGCAGAATCATTTACCCTTTATGACACCTACTGACATAAAATTTATTTTGTTTAGTGACAGTATTTTTTGGAAATTCTCATTTTGCTTTATTTTTTCCCAACAAGAGCCTTGCAACTAATTATCTTCCTCCCCCCCCCCAAAAGCCTTCCCTTATCTAGAATTTCCTATTTCTTTACCACCATCCCCCTAATCACCCAGATCCATACCTTCAAAGTCATGTTTGATCCTACTCTCTGTTTCCATACATAGACAGATGCCATATGACCATCACTCCAGTTCATGTCCTCATCATTTCTCTCCAGGATTCCTGTAATTGCCTCCTTTTTGGTCTACTTAATTCCAGCGTCTCTTGTTTCCACCTTGACCTTCACACAACTGCCAAGATAATCTTCTAAAGTCGTGTTACTGCCCTGAGGAAGTGGTATAAACTAATCCACTACGGCAGTTAAATGCAAGGCACACTTGGGAGAAACCCTACATACTTGAATAAGACAGCTTAGCTGCATTGAGGTTTCCTGTGGTAGTGTAGTTGTGAATTAGAAACATAGGTTAGTCCCAGAACATGCAGGTTGTTAAATCCCAGGCCAAAGAGGTTGGATTTTATTCAAGAGACAATAGGGACACATTAAGGCTTCCGAGCAGGAGAGAGACACAATTGAAAAAAAAAAAGGATGTATCATAGTAATGGAAGAAAGTGAAGTGGAAGAGATGGGGCAACAAGGCCAAATTGGGCTATTTTAGTCAGTTATTAACCATCTATAAAAGGCCTACTGTGTGCCTGGTGGAACTATGCTAAGCACCAGGCACTTCGAAAGCTTCAATGCATGAAGTAATAAGGGCTTGAACACTTGGAAATTATGCTAAATCTCTTCTGACATTTCAATCAAATTTTTCATGCTTATATTTTCCAGAATGATGCACATTCCTTCACTCGGTTAATAACAATAGCATTGATCACACAAAGTACTGTCTACAAATGACCTAACTTTTTGTGAAGAACCAATCACAGCTTATTCCTTGGGCATTTGTACCTGAAAACGGTATTAAAATGCAGTCTTAACAAGTCAGATCACAGATGGCATTTAAAGAAAGAAAGGTAGAAGCAGTGAAGCTTTTAAGATATGAAATAGATTGTAGGGTTGAGAGGGAAGCAGGGTGGAAGATTAGAACTATTTGTGCTAATCAACAAAGTTAATTTTCTCATTATCTACCTCAGTTCCAGTGTAGTTAAGAAAGGACCACTATTGCATAAATTCATATCGGGTTATGATCTTGGTGGGGGGTTTTTAAACCAAGGATAGAGTTAACACTCAGACTGGTGTAACACACACATGCAAATATGTTCATGTTTGATCTATTTAAATGCTATGGATAAAGTATCTTTGTTTATTAGGCATTATAAGTTCTCCTGCCTTGAAAAGAGAAATGCATTTATTCTGATAAATATTAATGTCAACTTAATTTTATAAAGTGTCTCTCTGTTAAGGCACCAGGGAAACCCTTACAGGCATTCATATCTATCTTAAAAACACCATAATAACCCAATAAAAACACTACAGTAAAGCCATATGGGAGATAAAAGCAGCCCTGGGGAGAAAAAAGAAATTGAGGCTAGGTCCTAAAATATGAGAATGAGGGCCCAAGTGTTAAAAACAATCCCTCTGAAAATAAGTTTTATGTCTCTTTTAAGGAAGGAAGAAAAGATAAATTGAGAAAGATGAAACTCAGAAGGGAGTTCTGCACCTAGGGGACT